>NC_069720.1:23920534-23938034 GCF_027358585.1 Pangasianodon hypophthalmus
GGAAAAAGAAAAGGTAGGGAAAGGAAATAAATGCAACAACACACACTCTGTCCCTTACCCAGTCTGCCTTTCTTCCCTTGACATGTTTCGGTGTCGTCCCCTGATCACCTGGAGTGAGGAAGAGGAGATGAAGGTGTGTGAGACACACTATAGATTTAGATTGAGTTAATGCTACAGGGAGAATCATGGGAATCAGGTTTGCAGAAGGGATGCTGGGTGCCAAGTGGTTGGTACAGGTGCCAGAAATTTCTACCTAGTGTGAGTTTGCCCATATTTGTCTTTTTTTTTTCTATGCCGGAGTAGATGCTGTGTGTTAGGGTATAATTTCAATATCATGATTAGTTTAAATAGCTATGAGGATCAGCCAGTTTCCTGTTTTTCTCTCTCTTTTTAATTATTATTATTTTTATTTATTTATTTTTTTAAGATTTGGTCAGTGCTAGTTTCTACCTCCTTGTCCTGTGTCATACACCGCCTGCCATTCTGCGAGCATGATGGATAAGAACAGCATCTTATCAAACTCGTGTGAAGTCACATGACAGCCGAACACATTTAAAGGAGAGCATGAACTGTGATTGTTCAGTGTTGCACTGTTTGTTGAAGAAGCCAAGAATGCCATCCTTTCCATTCTTCCCAGGAATATAAATCTGTGTAACACTGATATCGATGATGTATTCCCCTTATTTTTTATAAACTGACATAGAGTGGGTTTACGTTTATGTGCAAGACGCTTTCCTGTTTGTCATACACACTTCCTTTAGCCGTTCATCACATGACCAGCTTTCTTATATTAAGGGTAAAGACTCTAAACTCTCTAAAATCCGGTAGCTGGACCAACGAAGTGGTCGTGACCGCTTTGGAATGAAGAGACGAGTTTAATTCTGCCATATCCATGCCCCAAAGAAGCAAGATGTGCAGGAACATATTGATGGGCACCTATAGTGGCTAATAATAGCAGTGTGCACATACGGCGTGTCGAGCTTGCTTGTGTGCAACTTATTTATTTAAAAATTTTTAAAAAAAAAACAAAAAACAAACACTTGTACAGTCACAGGCCGCAGCAAGACATGGCAGTCTCTGCCAGCTCTGCTCTCCTGCCAGATCCTTCAGTCCTCGTCTTCTGCTATCTGGTTCACTAGTCTCCCAATCCCCCCACCCGCCTCCGCCACCTACTGAGCTGTACAACAGCCAGTCATCAGCTCTGCACTCGCGCACACAAATAAAAACACGCTCAAACACCACACCCTCCGTTCAAGTGGTGGCAGCTATCTATATACGTGTGAGGGGATCGCTGGCGGTTCCCCATGGCTAAGCTGTGGTGTGGCACCAGCCAGACGTGGCTAACCCATATGGTGCTGGGCCGAATGTGGAAATCCATATGCTACTGGTGCAGGGACGATCCCCGTGGGGCCACGCGGGGTGGTAAAGCCCTTAAGGCCGCTTTCTCCTCACTGATCCACTCACCCATTGTCTCTACAATCTTCCAGCAACCTTCGGCTGCGTCTCAATCCTCCCCTCCCTTTCCTTATTCCACCTTGCCGGTGAATGAAGTTAATGGTAGCTAATTATTTAAGCTGCCGAGAGCCCCGTCTGCTTGCTGAGGCATCGCTGAGCTCAAGTGTCACTTACGCCATCTGATACTTTGTTCCGTTACCCTTATTGAGAAATTTGTACTAAAACATAAAGGATAAAGCATAACGTGTAATTGTTGCCGTGAATACCGAATCAGGCTTTAGCTTAAAGCAGCTCTTCTGTGGTGGTGTTTTTTTTTTTTCAACCTGGTCTAAGATCACTTGCATATAGGAATAATTTCAGCACATTCCCCTATACTGAGAAAAGAAGAGAAAAGCAGTTTAATTAAAAAATGCCTTTTAAGGGCCATTCGATAAATGTTTGTGTTCTTTTGAGTCAGTAGAGCATTAGGGACGATCCTGAAAAACAGTCCTGAAGGGATGGAATTATGATGGTGTTAACAGTCAAGGTCTGTGATTCTGATGGTTAAAAAATAAATAAATAAATAAAAAAGACAGAATCTTTTGGCGAAAATCAAAGCATGAGAATTCCTTTTCGCTGCGATGCTCCAGCAGTTCAGGCGAGTTGGATAAAAGGACATTAATGAAGCTTTGTTGAGGCAGGTCTGTCCTATCCTGAGACCTTTACTGGTCGTGTGTAACGGGTGTGTATTTGAATTTGAGCTTTATGGTCACATAGTGTAATGTTTACTGACTGCTCATGGGCTTCAATTACAGCTGAGTTTCAAGTAAAGAACTTTTCTGTACAGAGAAACATTAGTTTTTGGTAATTACACATTTGTTACTGCTGCAGTAGGTAAAGCTTATGTTGGGGGGAAAATGTTTGAAGTATTTCTTTAAATACAGATATGCCAAATATATATGCTACATGCCTGTAGCAACACCAAACCTTGTGTGTGTGTGTGTGTGTGTGTGTGTGAGTGCGACCTCCTGCGGGGAGGTTATTCACTGTATACTCCCCTGTGTAATTTTATTATATGGTGTTGTCTTTTTCCGTTTTGTCACAGGAGGTCCTGCAGACGGTGCCCAAGTTCTGTTTCCCCTTTGATGTAGAAAGGTAAGACTCCCTCTTATTGACCTCTTCTCCCTCCACTCACGTTTATTTTTTTAAAAATACGAAAAAACCAATAATATACCCCTCTCTCTACACTCAAACACACAGTAAATTAATGAATATAATGAATGAAAGTATATGAAACAAACCAAAAAAATCTACTTACAACAGGTAAGTAGGTCTGCCTGTGTGTGTGTGTGTGTGTGTGTGTGTGTGTGTGTGTAAAACAGTGTGATGTAGGGACATCATCCTGATTCTGAAAACAAAAATGTGAAAAAGTGCCTTTGTACCGTTTTTACAGGCAGTGAGGGAGAAGGGGAAGGCGTCCTTCTTTCTGTTGAAGCTTAACTGCTGCCATCTAGTGTTGAAGTGAACACAGGCGTAGCCGAAACAGCACACGTGAAGCAGTGAGACGTGCAGTTCGAATCGTCCAGACTGCTTTCAGTCCGCAGCAGTCGCTCTTTCTTTTTATGGAGCAGTGATATTCATTCCCTTCCTGTTTGGCCAAACATTAAGGAATATGCCTTATGTAGAGTGTAATGCACGTACAGCACTGTGAACTGAAGCACTGCTCAGATAACGACACAATCAGCAAGCTGCTCTAGCAGTGAAAGCTGTTTATTAATATTTTGCGTCGCAATCATTCATATTTTTGAGGTTTTTGAAATAAGCATAACACTCATTTGTCGAGTAATTAAGCAAACAGGTTCAAACCTCCCACCCACTTTTTTAAAAATATGAGTCATGTTGTGAGAAATAAGTCTGGTTAGTTAGTGCAGGCCTTTGTAAAGCTCGCTGTTGTGTCCTCTTGTGTGCGCGCGTGTGTGTGTGTGTGTGTGTGTGTGTGTGTGTTATGTGGCTACAGAGTGTCCCAGAATCAGGTGGGCCAGAACTTCACGTTTGTTCTGACTGATATCGAGAGCAAGCAGAGGTTCGGATTCTGCCGTCTCACCTCCGGCTGCAAGGTGTGCATCTGTCTGCTCAGGTGAGTCACAGCACTTTCTCTCTAATGCCACTACCTCTGTGTGCTCAGGAAAAGCTGAGGCTTGGGAGATTAAATAATCAACTCCAAAACCAGGGGATGAGAAAAATGTCTACACGTCTCTACATGTAGCTTTGTTCCATTGAATAAATATTTATTTTGAGTGAATGGATGTATATTTTATCCAATTAATGTCATTTCATTGTAATTAAATTAACAATGGTCTATGAATTTACGCACATTTTATTTCTTTTTATTTTCTTTTAATTAATTGAAGCAACAATTTTATCTTCTTCATCTGTCCCGTGTTTCATTACATATTCATGAATTATGACTCAGGATTGCACCTTTGTGACAATATGACAAAAAGTCATACTGAAAATGACCTGTGAGAGAAATGCTCGATCAGAACTATACCACAAAAGCAACGTCAGTAAAATGTGAAGCCCAAAAAAGGAAAACTGCTCGAACAAATTTCCGAATACACTTTCAGAAATGTTTCTTTTTGTTATTTTTCAGTAAAACGAATGGCTGTTGATGGCCAATTGCAGGTTTATCATTGACTTGATGAGCTGCTGCCAGGATCTTTTCTCATCTCACCCTGGCCTGGATGGGCTTTGTTTTTTTTTTATTTTTTTTTTTTAACCCCCCCCCTTCTTCTTCTTTCTTTCCTCTCATTATTCGGCTACTGGCACGGTAGCATGCCAGAGATGCTTTGCCGATAATTATGCATGAAGCCTCACTGCCAATTAGCAGAAGTCTCCCCTGTCCTTCTCGCTGAGTTTTACATGCTAATTCATTTGACATATGATGTATAAAATTCATTATGCATTCTGAGTAGTTTGCATGGCTTACTTTATAATAAGAAATTCATTTAGAGTTTTTTTTTTTTTTTTTTTTTTTAAAGGTCTCCAAGTCCTTTGTTTGCATTGTGTCGTTACAAATAAATACCTGACAAATGAAGAACACTAGTTTTATTTATTTATGTGTAATAGAACGCCATGTATAATATGTTTACCAGGAACAAATACATCATATAGAGATTAAATACAGTAAATATATAAACATAATATAGAGTAATGTATAATATAATAAAAAATTCTGATTTTACATTGCATTCATATCACGTAATTTATATTAAATGTGTGTATTATATATTTATATCTACTATTTAATTTAATGATTTTATATAATATATATGTATATATGAAAAATATAGCTAAAAACTAAACACTGTAATTTTCACTTAAAAATATTTTACTATAGTTTCTCACTCTATTCTTTTTCATGTGTGTGTGTGTGTGTGTGTGTGTGTGTTTTAGGAACAGTAATAACTCTCTTATGCTCTTCTCGAATATAATCTGAGTAATTAGAATGGTCCGCGTCCACGTGATGGCTGAAGTAGTGGGACTATAAAATTGTCGCCTTTGCTTACATGAGGAATTAGCCTAATGAGAAGGACAGTTTTATTTGGACAGGCTTTTGTCTGGAGCCCAGGGCGAAAGAGCCAGGGTTCCTTCAGGCCAGCGCTCTTTTTTTAAAAGCAATATGATTGGATCTTACGAGCTCCTTAGTCAGGCTCACACAGTGGAGTCAGTAAAATGAATCTAAATTTAGAGAGAGGAATTTATTTGTTATAGACATTGCTCATTTCACAGTGAATATATTCTCTTAGGTCACGTAGTCGTTTATTTTCTATCACGTATTAAACACGTATAAAACAAATGTTATGTTATATTATTGCATTTGATCTGTGAAAAATACAGACTGAATCTAAATAATAATTTTCAGTAACTAGTTAGAATAAAACCTTTTTAAAGAGTCTGACTATAAAATCACATCTAACACCACCATGGCAGTAAATTATGATGATGATAGAAATTTAGAAGATCACTCTTATCCTTTAATAATTTCTGAAAGTAGGGTAGAGACAGCATTTTTCCTGACGTGGGTTGGGATTATTTATCCTGGAGTCATATGATGGTTGTATGATTGATATATATATATAGAGCAATGTGTAAGAACTGTTATTGTTTTTAGACAATAATTATTCCTAAAGTAGTGTGCCGTAATGCAAATTTCTGGTTAATGATTATCACGATTTTGCATTGTTTAGGTAGAGAATCAAAATTAAAACCTACAAAAAAAAATAATAAATCGAAGTTAAGATTTTTGCATTATTGCGGACACTCGTGTGTCATTTATTGCTTTTTCACGCTTAAATCATTCTCAGATGATGTAGATATGAGTAGCCCAGTTTAGCGCTCGTGTGTGTGTGTGTGCGTGCGTGTGTGTGCGTGTGTGTGAGAGAGAGAGAGAGGTTAGATGCTGGTGTACTTTTTTGCGAGAAGGTGAACCACTTTCAAGCGGAGAGCTTAAAAGGGCCGGAGAGAATGCCTCGGCCTGCAGCGCGGCTCAGAATGATGAATGTCTCTCTATCGCAGGATTTGTCAAATACAAACACATTCTTACTCGCTGACCATGAAGAGATTAGGGGACTTAGGGCTGCTCGAGCAGCAAAAATTCTGACCTGTAATTTCTGTTAAACGCGTTGAAATGGAGCATTATTTATACAACACAGGTATGTGTGCAAGGAGTTCCTCCCTTAATGCTGTATCTTGATAAACCGAGCTTCACTCTGCTCATTCAGTTGTAATTTATTTGTCTTTAAAAACAAAAGATTTACAGGCTTCCTCATTTTAGGAGTATAATGAGTGTTTGGGTTCTTCGAGGCCTGTCGAGTCTCTCTGACAGCAGTAAACTCCCCTTCATGAGTGAAAAAAGAAGTGGAGGATTAGCATCCTTTCAAACAAAGAGGGCGAGGGAGATAACTGCTAGCTTTGTTGTTTATGGCAAACAGGATTGTTCGAGGTGTTAGTTGACTGTGATGTCCTGAATGTCCTGTGCATGATGGCAGTCTGTGTAAAACATAACCTTACACAGCTTTTGGGGTTTGTGTAGATGTATTTGGGTTCTGACCTGGTTTGGGAGAATCTTTCTACGGATGTCAAAATATTGGCATATTAAGGCTTGATTGTTTCAGGTTAATGGTCATGCAGAATTGCGCTTGAGCGCTCTTCACTTGGAACCGCCTGTCATCGGGTCGCCTCAGCGGATTTAGCGATATGAAAATTTGCATTACGTTCACTATTGTTTTCCTTGTTGTCTGTTAATTCCAGTCTACTGAAGCGCTTACTGACCCATGCGAAGACAAAAAAAAAAAATAACACTCATCAGCCGGCTGTCTGTGGTTGCATGTGGAACTTTTTTTAAACAACGGTTAAAAAAACTTTTTAAAAATGTTATTATTATCTGACTTTTTTCATTCATTAATCCTAACGCTTCTTTTTTTTTTTTTTTAGGTTTATGCTTGCATATTTCAAGCAACACACACACACACACACACACAAAAACATAGCCCAAATGATGTAATCAACTTCAATTAAGTGTGAGACTTGCATAAAAATGCAAGGCAGGATTAAAAAAACAAAAAAGTGAGCAGTTCACATTTTTTCATTACATTGCATAACAAAATAAATGGTGTGTGTGTTCTTGCAACCTCTAAGCTAAAACAAAATGTTGGCCCTGTTCCACCTCCAGAATCCTGTCAAGTTTGCCAAGATTCTGTCAAGCTAAACAAAAAACACGATGTTGCGGATACATGATATGGTGTCTCTTGGCGAGGTATTGTGTGATTAGTTAAAACAGAGACAGTACAGTTTTTTTTTTATTCAGTCAGCCTGGGTAGCCATTTAAACTGAAAGGGGGGAAAAAGCTCATGTAGTGGCTAATGTAAGACGCCTGGGCTGTGTTGGTGCATATGGGCGCAGCATGCTTGTAAACCATTGCATCTCTTAGACACACACACACACACACACACACACACACACACACACACACGGCCTTTGTTTAATACAGGCTACAGTGGCCTAATCATGCTATTTTGTTAAAGAAACCAAATCTTTTTTATTTCCCCACTCCTCAAAGAACAGCTTTGACTGGAATGTTTAAAATGCGGATACCAGCAAGTACAAAGAATGTGATAATAGGGACTGGAGCTAAAAATTGCTAGAGGAAGCCTAATGCCGCTGGGTTAAATGTCAAGGTCAGACAGGAAGGTAGGGGGTGGATTTAGTGGTACAAACCAGTTTCGGAGGCTGCAATTGTGGGATACTCATTTTCTTATTGTGTTTTTCTGTGTCATGATAATTACATTTGCCTCCAGAATCCATGTCTCTTTCTGCTTTTTTTTTCTTTTCGTTACAGCTATCTTCCCTGGTTTGAGATTTACTACAAGCTGCTAAACACCCTTGCAGACTACTTAACAAAACACCAGGTACGTTTACAGAACACTAAAAATGCTTAAAAGCAACCAATTGATGTCCTTATAGCTTTTAGAAATTGTTGTTTTTTTATATAACATCAGCGTGCACGAGACTGTCCGTTTCTCACGTTTGCACCTTGAAATGCTAACGAGGACTTTTAAAACACACTCTTATTTATTATTACACTGTGTTCATGTAGCTGGACCTAAGCAGGCCCTCTACTGCGCGAGCCGCTCACGTCACTGACGCCTGCCAGCCAGGAAAAAAAAACACGACCCTCCGTCACTCTATTAGCCGAGAAAACCAAACTCGCTAGTTACACGGCGAAGTGTGCAGACAGGAGAAGGTTAGTCCCAGCCCAGTTAGTCAGGCGGAGCTGGTTGGCACTCGCCTGTTTTGCTTTGCTGCGTTGTTGACATTTAACAGACCAAACATGGAACAGGAAGTGGGTCCTTCGCAAATTACTGGAAAACAAATCTCTGGGAAATGCACTGCGTCCAAAAAACTTGTTTTTTTTTTTCTTTTTCTTTCCCCAAAGTATGTAGCATAATAAAACTACATAAGGAAAACAAGGGGGGGGATGAAGAGTGGAGGGAAATATGCAGCTTTTGTGAAATTAAAAAAAAAAAAAAAACATTTAAGAAACCATGTAGAAACTTGGTGTTGCTGCATCATTGGGCTGTCATGTCGTTACACTCAGCAGTGCTACTGAAAGAATGCATAAACAGCAAAAATGCATAAACAAGCTGAAAAAGGTTATTCTGAAAGACAAGAACAGCAGAAATGAAAAATTAAAAATGATCTTGAGTCTCAGAGTCTATATGTATTCAAATATATAATATGAATCCATGGAAAAGAGACAAAAAATGACATTAACAGTAGACAAAAGATGTGAGTGTGTTATTTATATATATATATATATATATATATATATATATATATATATATATATATATATATATAAAAATAACACACTCACATCTTTTGTCTACTGTTAATGTCATTTTTTGTCTCTTACATATATATAAGGTCTGTGTGTGTGTGTGTGTGTGTGTGTGTGTGTATATATATATATATATATATATATATATATATATATATATATATATATATATATATATATATATATATATGTACACACACACATATCCCCTTTCATCCCCATATATACCCTTTCATGCAATTTTTCACCTGTACAGAAAAAAATAAACATACAAATAAATGTAAATAAATAATTACAAAAAAGTAGCTTATATGTTTAACTTTCATTCGTTCCTGACTTTATAGACACCCTGCGTAGATATATGAGAAGGTTTTTTAAATTTCTATTTCATATTACATATTTACTCCTGTTTTTGCTTTTATTGCCTGAGCTCTCAATTCATCCCCCAAAACACCCCTCTACAAAATGCAATTATAAATAATGAACAAAAGAACTTTTTTTTTTCCCCCTAAAACAATTGCGCAACAGAGTTATAGCCCTGTGCCAAATGAGTCTGAGTCTTCGGAGACTGTGTGACAGCACACACTACATGTGAAGCTCATGTCGGCTGACGAGGACAGACAGGAGTGTGGATGGTTTAAGGCAAGAGGAAATGAACTGTTACCTCAGGCTGTTTTACTGACCGCACGTGTGAGCATCCAGGATCTCGTGAGAGTAGCTTGTGCTATGCTGAAATGCAGATACGCACACAAGCACGCAGCGTCATGAAGTCAGCGTTCAGCCCACGATTCAACCTGCACAGTTTTTCACTCAATGCAGTCGATCGGCTTAGACATGCAGTGTGACGTGTGCTCGATGCCATTCACAGCCTCGCTGAGCTCTAACATTATAGGAAGCCATCTTAGACAGCTGCAACTGTCCTGTGCTTATCTCAGGACTACTGAACATGATGTCAGCACACTTAGTACTGTTTACCTTTACACTTCTACATCTGTTTACTGGAATGATGTATAATCCCACTATCTGGAGTTAACTAGAAGAGACTGGGCTCCTCTATGGTTTCTCTCAAGGTTTCTTGTCTCAGAGAGATTTTTCTCGCCCCTGGCTTGCTCATTAGGGACCTAAATCTGTAAAGCGGATTAAAAGTGCTGTTAAAAAAAACTGAACTGAACTGAATTGAATTCAAGAACGTTCCTTGGTATCGAAAAGTTTAAATGCAGCGCTGTACAAGAAAGCTGGAAGTTATACAGTTAATAATATAGTTCCAGTGAGAATTTTGTAAACGTAGACTATTTGCTTTGTACAAAATCAGCATCTTTTAGGGTGAGATCAACTTCCATGACCTGTTGGCTACATGAACCGTGAAGCTCCAGTGCAAAACTAGCAAACATCAGACACCAAAAATGTACCTTGACTAATCGACTACATTTATGATAAAATTCAGTACGTCTGTTTTTTTTTTTTCACCATTTATAAAATGTCTTACTCAGTTTGTTGTAAAAATACCAGATTTCATTTTTAAAATTAAATTTAGTCTGACATTAAAAAAAAAAAAATTCTTTTGTGTGCTTGTCTTCCTTCCCGGCATTAGTGTAACGTTATTCAAACTGCACGCAAAGTCCAAGAAAATAAATTGCGCCCTTGTCGTGAGAGCTCGTAAAAGACCAGCGTTATAATCCGGGGGCCTGTTTTGTGGCGACGCTACTCTCCAAAGGCTTCTTAAAGCCGCCTTCACTGAGTGAGGACCTACGGTTAATTACGAACAGCCAACGCCAGCCATAAATCATCCCCTGAATAATAAGCGTCTGCCGCGGCCCAGCTTACCGTCTCTTAACCTCAGGATTGCTCGTTAAACACGCGTCACTCGGATGTTTTTTTCCCTCCCTCTGTAGGCTTGCTGCAGGAATACACAGTGCGTGTATACTCCAAATTGGTCACTGATTGTTGTTACTGTGCCCCCCTAAACACACACACACACACACACACACACACACAACAAACCCCTAACATCCTTTGGATAACTCTTTTTTTTTTTTTTTTTTTCTTCTTAGGAAAGCGATCTGAATGACGTGTTGGCGAAGTTGCACGGGCTGGCCGTGCCGAAACCGAACACAGCCGTAACGCTGAGCGTGGTAGGTACACAGGGTTGGTTTGTTTGTTTGTTTGTTTGTTTGTTGATTTGAGCGGCTCTATCCCGCATTTTCTTGCCGATCAGCCTCCGTTAGCCCTAACAGCCACTTTTCACATATCATCACCACATCCTGCTGCAAGCGTAAGTTAGCGCGCCCTTAACGAGCCGCCTGTCAGAGCGAGAGGTGCATATTTGTAGATTTAAAAATCTACCTGAAAGTATTACTAGCTGTTTGACGTTTCAGACATTTGTATGTGTCAGAGTAAAATGATCAACAATCCTGCTTGCCTGCAGTGTTTGCATGATACACTGTTGTACCGCATTTATAATGAATATATTTATATACATCAATTGTTTATATGAATACATATTTGCCTGTATCATGATATCACTATGTAAAAATATAATTATTACATGTTGTGATTTTTTTTTGTTGTTTATACAAGATATTTATAAACAGTCTCATGGCTTATTTTGTATTTGAAATTAAATTTGTATTCCTTTTATCATCAGTTAACTTATTATTTTGCAAATATTCAAATGTTTTTTTTATTTGAACATACAGTACAGCAGTATATTATCATTTCTTTTTGAGCATGTGCAGTAACCAGTGCCACTATTAACCCCCTCTGTTTTTAACACTAAAACCTTCACGCTCATTTTACACACAACAATTAAACAGCAGCAGTTCATTTCAGATTAAAATGTACTAATGCATGTAATGACATGGCTGTACTTTACAAATGATACAGATCATGCCATGAGATTATTCTGAGCTGATTTGGTGAAGCGTTATTTCTGTAGTGTGGTAGTGTAGTAGTATTTGGTTTAGTATTATTATTATTATTTTTTTTAGTGTGAAGTTTTTAATCTTGTGTGCTTGCATATTGCCAATGGGTGAGTTGTGAAAGATCAAGGAAGCCAAAAGTCAGCGAATTGTGAGGGAACGAACATGGAAGCAGGAGCGAGAATGAGAAGCAGCCCATAAATCCGACACTTTGGCGTTAATTGCAGTTTTTTTTTCCCCTCAAAGTATCCAGTGCTGTCCTTTTTAAATATGGCCAAAAAAACACAGCTAAAAGGCCAACAAGACCATCTAGCCCACCAAAAAAAAAAAACAACTTTCTAAACAAACCTTTAAATAATGAATGATCCTCTACACTGCTCTGTTCTGCTTTGAAAAAATCAAAAAGATTCATTAGAGTTAAAAGCTAAAAGCTGCTATACTGTTACGTGTTTTTCTGTATGTTTAACGTGGCCTTGCAGAATAAGCACTCTACAGTGGTTTTTGCTTGTATATATAAATTACCGATCGAACCCCTTTATCTCATAAAGAAAAATGTTGTTGTTTTTTTTTTGTATTAACTGTGGAAGTCATTTTCATACAGATTAATTCAGCAGACAGCGGATTTGTCCTGTCCTGAGATGTGCACGTTATGCTTGATCACTGAAGCTGAAACTAGTTAGTAAACTTGCTAGCTTAAAAGCCCCACTTAGCAGTGATTTACTCAGGATATGCAGAAAATAACAGTTTTTTCCTTTTATTTTCTATTTCATCCCTAAATGTTACCCGTCTCTCACCAGGTTTTAAGTTTGAATTGAGTGGCATCATGAGTATACTCACTGACGCTGGAAATTTGCAATAAATGCTTTAACAGTGCAGAAAGCTATATTGTGTGTGTGTGTGTGTGTATGTGTGTGTGTGTGGGTTTAGGGAGGGAGGTATCTAGGATCCAGCTCACACCACTGAGAGCAGCAGGCAGGCAGGCAGAGCACCGTGATAACAAGCGCTTTGATAATGTGTGATTTTTATAAACATGGCTGCAGAGTAGCCGGCCACAGCCAGTTGGAAGCGTAGCCCACGACACGGAGGCCAATCAGACGTTCTGCGTGGGAGAATAAACACACAGGGGCCTGCACATGACAATGAATGAGTCACTAAATGCTTTTTGCTCTTTTCTTTCGGGTCAGAATTTGTTACAGATAAATTTTGTGCTTCTTGCGGGAGAACCAGTTTCTTTAATGAAATGTCCAGCTGCTGTAGATTTTTTTTCCCTGCGTTTGATGGAAATTGCGCTTTCCTTGGAGTCTCACTGCCGAGCTTAAATAATTCAAACCAAGTTCATTTTTTCCCCCCCTTCTTCATATTACACAAGATAAACTTGCTTTTGTTAGTGGAGCATATGCAACAGCAAGAGTGTTGAACCCAGGCACTCGGCAACAGATGGACACTCTTCACACACACAATGAGGCACGGCCTAGCCTGGGGAGAGAGAGGGAGGAAGAGAAAGAGAGCGCGAGGAACACTGTGCAAGCAAACAAAAGCGCTAAAGTTAGTGTGCAGTGTGAGATCTCGGCTTCAGAGCCTCTTTGATCCAGACATTAAACCTGTGCGGCTGTTCAAACGCACACCAGGCCGACTCTCCTGATCCTGTCACAGCAGAGCTGCTGGCTTCTGGGCCTTAATAAAGACTTTCTCTCCTGCACCAAGACACTTAACATTCGTTACTAATACTGCTAATAGGACCAATAGTACTCCTGCTACTACTATTACTAATACCACTGCTATTATTACTACTAATTAATATTAATATTAATAATATTAAAAATAATTAATACTACTAGTGAATACTAATACTACTACTGCTACTACTAATACTATGCTAATACTACTACAGCTACTAATACTACTATTGCTAATATTACTACTGTGCTACTACTACTGGAACTAATCCTATTACTGCTGCTACTAATACTAGTATTAATACTAATACTGCTCCTACTACTACTACTACTACTAATAATAATAATAATAATAATACTCACACTACCAATACTACTACTACTACTGCTGCAACTAATATTACTAATAATGCTACTGTTTGTAATACTACTTCTAACACTACTACTGGTAATACTACTGCTACTACCACTACTACCATTACTGCTTGTAATACTACTTCCAATTCTTCTGCTACTGATACTGCTACTACTACTTATTATCCATCTTATACTACTATTGCTACTGCTAATCCTACTTCTGCTAATACTCCTGCTATAATACTTCTTTTAATACTACTCCTGTTACTACTGCTATGGTAAATAATACTATTACTGCTGCTACTACTACTACAACTACCACAAGTAGTACTAATACCACTACTGCTACTTGTAATACTACTTCTAATTCTCCTATTACTAATATTACTACTGATACTACTACTACTGATACTACTCATACTACTGCTGCTACTAATACTCTTATTTTATTATTATTATTATTATTATTATTATTATTATTATTATTATTGTGTAGCCACCTTCAAACATTTAAAATGAAGCTTATAATGATTTAATACTTTATTTACAGTAGCATTTACCAAAGTTCTGTTGTACTGGTGTACAGTGTGTAGAATTAGAAAGTTTAGACACAGAGTGAATATTAAAAAAATAGGCTCATTTCTTCTGTTCTCTGTTTCCTTTGTGTTTATCTAGCACTTGCACTTTGTTGCCCCAGATATTACTGCACTTCCTACCATACCTGAAAACGTGAGTACGCTGGTACCTTAAGTGAGTGCATGCTCAGATCTGAAGTACAGCACTGTATCTTTCTTAATTATTCTTAATGTAGTTGACATAAGAAGTGCACAGATTTCATTCTCTGTAGTTACACTGTTTGTTTAGGATTTACTTTATTAAGTCACTTTTTATCTCCTTGTAATAATTATGAAGTTTATATTAAGTGGCATTAACTTTTATTCCACTAAATACCAAATGTGCAGAGTTTTGCATGTTCTCCTCGTGTTCACTAGGGTTTTCTCTACGTTCTCCTGTTTCCTCCCACTGTCCAAAGACATGCAAGTAGGTGGATTGGTTACGCAAAATTGCCCTGTGTGTGTGTGTGTGTGTGTGTGTGTTTGTGTGTTTGTGTGTGTGTGGCATCCCATTTGAGGTCAATTCTCCCACATTGCACCCAGTGTTGCCGGGATTGTCTCCGGATCCACCTCAACCTTGACCAGGATAAAGCTCTTACTGAAGAAAACTACAAAAGTGTTCAGTCTAGAGCTATAAATATTTTCTGCAGGTTTCAGAAGGTTTCATTATCACACAAAGTACACCCACTTTAGGAAGCTAAGACCTTTTTCTTCCTGATAGTGTAGCAAATACAGTGTAAACCATGTAACTCGAAATCATTGTACTTAACAGGAATAACTAACCGAGTACCTTTACAGAAGAGCTTTTTATTGTTTTGTGTCTCATCAGAGGAATCTAACAGAGTACTTTGTGGCAGTGGATGTGAATAACATGCTGCACCTGTATGCCAGCATGCTGCATGAGCGGCGCATCATCATTACCTCGAGTAAGCTTAGCACTGTGAGTAGCGCTTCCTCTTCTTTCAGTTTTCTGCTGCATTCACATATCCAAATAAGCATTTTTATACTTCACCTTGATGTATTCCTATTCAGTGTAATAGACTTACATTATCAAATGTTTATGATGTGTATTAGCAACATAGTCAGTATCAATATCAACTTTATATTACTTTATTATTATTATTAATTTCCATACTGCTCTGCTTTTAACTGTCAGCCTGCCTCTATATTATCGGTTATTACAGTTGCAGCTCTTTCACATAGTTTCTGTCCGGCTCCTCTTCTCTCAGGAAGGGAGTGGAAGCTTATCGCATGGGCAGCCTGAAGCTTCCTGACGGTTCAGGGAGAAACAGCAAGTGATGTCATGTGCACATTATCTCTGCTTACTCGCCGAGCTATCTGTAGCCAGAGAGAGAGGGAGAGACGGAGAAGAGCCTGTCAGCTTGAGCCAATCCATGGACTATTTCACTCCTCCTGGTTGCCACCATCATTCTGTGTGCTCACTGACACGAGGGCTTAGAGTGTGTAAATCATTAGTCTCTTGGGTAAAGACCCCCCTCTCTCTCCCCCGTCGCCCTTTTTAACGTGATTTACTGTTTTGCAGAGCAAGAGGGTAGCCAACCGTCCGTTTATGAAACCCCAGAGTTAGCATGAAACCCGCCATTATTAGCGACCTCCTTCACTTAAACCTCTCCTCTTCTTAAACCCTAAATCTGTCCATCTTTTCTTTGCTGACGCAGTGCCTCAGGACTGCATACGGGTTGTAAATAATTCTGTCATAATTTTGTGAATTTGTAATCATTTCTTGAACGTGACACGGGTCTCGGTCCTACTGTCCTTGCAGCGAGGTAGCAGGATAAATAAAAAAGAAAAGACGAGAGAGAAAGAACGAGAGAGAGAGAGAGAGAGAGCATACATTATGCATGCTTCAGGCTGACCCTCAATGTTTGGGGCCCCCAGTGTACCTTTCCATGTCAGTGCTAGCCGAACACAGGCACCGCCTCGCCTGTACCGGAAAGCAAAGGAATAAATCATGATCTTACAATGCCGCATCAGTCGACTCATCGCTGTTTTGTGACCAGAGGCGAGGCGCGCCGCTGTTTCTGAGGTGCATCCACGAGGCAGCAGGCCGTGCTGCCTTGTCACACACTGGTATAATTGTGCCACATCAGGTGCCCTCTAACTAGTCAGCTGGGAGGCCCTGAGTCTTTGACAGCAGCTTTCTTATCATGCTGTCAGCGCTATGCTAACAAGAGCAGATCCTGTCTTGGCCTGTGGTGTTAGCCACTGAGGTTGTTCTTTGGCCTCATACTTCTCTGTACCCCCCCCCCCCCTTCTCCACACAGACACACACTCACACACACACTTCTTTCTCCCCCTTACTCCTTCTCTCTTTGTCATTCTTTTTTCATTTATCTGCGTAGCACTCTGCAGTCTCATTTTTGCCCTCTCTGTGCATTTCTCCTACCCCTGCTGCTTTGATAGTTACTTCTCGTAGTTACTTCTCGTCCTCCACCACTGGCTTGCTTTTTTCTGGGCATGCTATACGGACGGGTTAGTATTATCTCGTGTTTATCTGCCTGTGCCCTCTCAGCATCTTTTTTTCTTTTCTTTGTTCTTCTTTTCCCCCCCTCAGTGTCACCTCCTTGTTAGCGCTGAGCATAGACAGGAATGGAGAAGGGATTGTGGTAATTGGGAAGCAAGCGCAAGAACCAGGAGAGAAAGAGCCTTCCAGGTTCTAGGGGAAGTTGGTGCACACTCTCAGTGTTGTCACCCTTGTCAGGGGGAAATCACACCTCTGGTCTGCCCCAGTCGCAGTGATGCTGCTGCCTGCAGCGCTGCTCCTATCAAAGATCAGAACTTTTTGTCTGGTTTTAGAGATACTACAGATATCTTCACTGATCCAAAAGGCACTGTTTACTAACCTCTTACATGGACAAATATAACTGTAGGTTGCATTGTTGCTGTCAAAGGCTGTGTTCATGTAAACACGGCAGAATGGAGACGATGTGTGTGTTCCCGGTTCACAGACGGTGTAAAATCTACTTTAAACATGTCTGGCACAGGCTGCCAGTGACATAAAGCTTTACAGGAGACGATCAAGGAACACTGCTGAATTAATCTTTTTTCCCCTCCTTAAATCTACAACCCAGTCATCAG